>NC_040024.1:5738166-5741786 GCF_000972845.2 Larimichthys crocea | reverse complement strand
AGAGAGAGAGAGAGATGTAAATAAAAAATGGGTTAATTTTTCATGTTAGATAAGCCTATGCGTGGACGCTGCATATTGCATTCGGAGGCCGAAAGCACGTTTTAGTTTTTTCAATGATGACTGTCCCCGCCCTCAACACCTAGGCTACTTTCCCACAGCGCTGTCTCAGATCAGCTCAGTTCTTCTCACGGTCAGCGACAGAGTGTACGTCAGTGGTCCCCAACCCCCGGGCCGTGGATCAATCAGTACCAGGCCGCACAAGAAGTAATTAGTTATTTCTGTTTTATTTAATACGGTCATTTCGAAATAAAAAAACATTTCAAAATAAAAGACCGCTCGACTTAGACTGGGACTATAATAAAGGGGGACTTACTACTTCATCCACAGTTGGTAGGAGTTTTGTACTCATAATATTGTGATTTTGTTTTTCGACTTTGTTTGACACATAATTTTAGTTTGTTTTATTCTACATATAATCAGTATAATGTAACCACCAATGCAGGCCATTGTGTGATTGCCCGTGTTAAACATATAATCAAAAAGCGTTTCCGAGGGTCGTAAGGGAATTTTTCCCCAAGTGGGTTTTCGCCCTTACTTGCATTGCTGTGGTGTTGAACTATTGGTGGGGATTTGATATCCCCAGAGGAGGGATATGTGGTGTTCTGCGTGACACATATGGACTTTTGAATAGAACATGATAAAGGCACACACATACACACATATTATGCACAAACACATAGACACAAAGGCACACACATAGACATACAAAATACACGAACACACAGATTACACAGCTAGGACAGTATTGAATGTTTCTCTGCCACCAGATAACATTCAGCCAGTCTGTTTTCAGATTGGCCTTGACCAAGATTAAGGAGTCGAGCACACACACACACACCATGCAGGCTCATGGGAAACAGACAATATTATGTTCATGTGACGCTCAGAACACAGACATATGATTATAAGAAAGTACAGGACATTTGGGTCCAGATCTGGTGATTTTACTATGTAACAGTGATGTAAGAATGACGTATAAATGGGTATAAAAGGTTGTGAAAAGTAAAAGTAAAGGTTCGTTCGGATTCGCAAGCAGCTGTCTCCGTGTTGTTATTTCATTGCGTTCTGGAAGGTTTTCTCCACAACACTATGCGCCGTCCGCCCTGCCGTAGCGTCATCAGCGCCTGAGCCGCCTCACGACTGGGAGCGGTGGAGTCAAAGATCTTGCTCAGAGAGTCCGTGAATCCACTCAGAGAGTAGCAGATGGGAGAGTCCCGTGCCCATTCTGCTGTGGCCCAGACCTCCGCTCTGCCAGACAGATGAGTGACGATGAAGGCCACCTTTGCGCGCTCGGAGGGGAAACTCCCGGTGTGTAGCTCGAAGTGAAGGCCACACTGGACTAGAAATGATCTACACTTGGCCACCTCCTCAGAGAATCGATCTGGTCGAGCCAGGGGGGCAGCTGGAACAGCGGAGACCACCGGAGAGCATGGAGCGGGAGCGGGAGTAGAAGCAGCGGGGGATGTTGCCGGAGGTGGAAGAATGGAGAGACCCTCCAGCTGAGTCACCAACTGCTGGATCTGGGCCCTCAGTTGGCCTACTTCATTCCCGACTGAGGCCTGGAAACTCTGTTGGTGATCCTTGAGTTCACTAACCACCACACAGATGGCTGAGAGTTGTTCCTCGTGGTGATGAATCCGGGTCCCCTGGGTCCGGACAGCGGTGTGCACAAACTCCGAGTCTGCTGAGTGGCTGGCCAGATTGTTCTGTTACAAGGCACGGACACAGGACTCAACTGCAGGACTCGGGAGGCAGATACTGTTGTGGAGAAAACCTTCCAGAACGCAATGAAATAACAACACGGAGACAGCTGCTTGCGAATCCGAACGAACCTTTGCTTTTACTTTTCACAACCTTTTATACCCATTTTTACGTCATTCTTACATCACTGTTACATAGTAAAATCACCAGATCTGGACCCAAATGTCCTGTACTTTCTTATAATCATATGTTGGTGTTCTGAGCGTCACATGAACGTAATATTGTCTATGTTTCCCATGAGCCTGCATGGTGTGTGTGTGTGTGTGCTCGACTCCTTAATCTTGGTCAAGGCCAATCTGAAAACAGACTGGCTGAATGTTATCTGGTGGCAGAGAAACATTCAATACTGTCCTAGCTGTGTAATCTGTGTGTTTGTGTATTTTGTATGTCTATGTGTGTGCCTTTATGTGTCTATGTGTTTGTGCATAATATGTGTGTATGTGTGTGCCTTTATCATGTTCTATTCAAAAGTCCATATGCGTCACGCAAAACACCACAATACAGGAGGTAACCAGTCTGTAATTACCATCCATGGTTCGGTACACGGGAGATCAGTCAGGTAAGGCAAACAAACAATCCAAAGGAGTAAGGCAAAGGCAAGGTCCAAAAACAGGCAAAGGTCAAAACCGAAAAGCGTACTAGGGAAACGCTGGAAAGTAGGACACTGAAAGCAGTTATCCAGTGAGTGACTACTTTGTGAACAAAACAGACAACTTTGAATTGAGGAGGTCTTGATTTTATTTCCTGTACATTGAGTCATATCTTCTTCCTTTATTGTGGTGACATTGGTAGCAAAACTGCTTTCCTTCTTCCTTTGTATGGAATGGCTGGTCTTGCGGGACTTGAATTTGGTGGGTGGTGAGTCTTGAATGTTGCCAAAAAGTGGATCTGAGGCAAGTTTGACTTGCTTTTCAATAAAAGTAACAAGATCAACAAACGGTGCTTTCCGAACATTTTTCTCAAGTAGGTCACAAGCAACATTCGTCCATCTTTCCCTTAGCTTGTAAGGAAGTTTCATGATGATGCTTCTCATGTTAGAGGACAAGTCCAGCTCTTTCATTTGCATCATTTGTTCTGTTAAATTTGAACATCCTCGCAGAAATAGAGAGAATGACTGTAATGCTTTAACATCCTCACTGGTGTCCAGTTAAGAATCTTTTCCATATAAGCACTTGCAATTTTGTATTCAGTTCCAAAATGCTCTGCTAAAAGAATTTTGGCCTTGTTGTATCCCATCTCTGAAGGCAAGTGTTGACAACTGTGCACTAAGTTCCTTGGTTCCCCCCTGGTGTATTGTTCAAGAAAACTCACTCAAGATCACTCTAATTACATGTTTTCTCCTCCACTCCATTTTCAAAAGCTCGGATGAAAGACCTGTAGTGAAGAGGGTCTCCATCGAACACAGGGATATTTCTTTTTTCTTTTTTTTTGAAAATATTTTTATTTACTTTTTACATAAACACAAGCCAACATAGACAGTCACAAAAACAGACAAAAAAACAGTGCTGTCTTACACAAAAGGAACCACAACAACAAGAACAACAGGGGATGGGGCCACACCATTCACAAACAAGAGAATCACACATGTTACACAAGAATGAGAGTGGGGGAAATCCCCCCCAAGGACAGCATCCAGTCCCCACAATCCACCACAGCACATTATAACATCAGGTGCACAGTAGCTCAGAAAGCCCACCATGTTTGAGCCAAACTGATTTTCTCACTTATGGTCCACCAGGCCTTTCAACACGATGGCAGCCAGTCTTGTACCAAGAGTCAGGAATGGGGACCAGATTCCA
>NC_040024.1:5729261-5738066 GCF_000972845.2 Larimichthys crocea | reverse complement strand
TTTAAAGGTGGACTAATATGGGACTGAAAGAGTTCAATTCTGTTAGATTACAAAAAATCATTGAGTTCGTTCATGGTGGAAATGTTAGCAGTGATCGTTGGTCAGACATTTTTAATTTTTGACTTTACAGCGCTGTGGTGGGATTATACTTGGAAATTTTGGATCATCTCGCATCAGGCTGTGCCGTGAGTTGGCTGATACAGTGGCTAGCGTCAAAATAAATAAAGTTATTATTGGCCACACAGGTGATGCGGCCAGGACCGGTGTAATCATCGCGTGTCATGGCATTAAAATATTCAGTATCACTGAACGTGTTATGAAGTTAAGCATTGAAAACATCAGAACATATATTTCAGTTCTGTGTCATCACCCTCTACCCCGTGTTGTAGCCTGGTTTCGCACAGCCCAAGAGTTGATGAGAACCAGGAGAGAGATAATAAACAGTTATCACTTTAGGGCAGACGACACCCTGCTTGCATATTTTAAATACGAAAAGCCTTTTTATTATTTAGACTTTTCATTCAGAATGTTAAGAATCAGTTCAAAGAGACAAATTTACACACATGAACAACACAGGGATCCTCAGACATTAGTTTAATAGAGCAGCCTTTGTTATTCAGCCATAGAAATGCTCGAAGCATAGTGGATGATTACCAAAGGTAACTGATTAAATCAAACTGGATCACTATAGAGAATATCGACATCATAAAACGCTTAAAAGTCCATTTGGGGGAAAATGGACTTGTTCTGTGCATTCACTGACTAATGTTCCTAATACATAATATATGGATGTCAAAGAAAGGAAGTCAAAAGACATGTCACTTATTATAACATGACAATAATGAAATCTTGATGGTTTAAAAATGTTGAAACCATCAAAAAGCAAGAAGACGTTAATGGTTAGACAACATGTCATGAGCGAAAGAGAGAAACAAGAGAAGAAAGCAGAAGAGAGAAGAGGCATACTGAAGAAGTAGTGCAGAGGAAAACCAGTATCAGAGTCCAGTGAGTCAGTCAGGACTGGGACAGGTCTCATCTCCGTCAGTGTACTGTGAGAGGGAAGTCTGGGAGCCCTGGGTGGCCTCACAGAGTCCCAGAGCCACCTTCACTCCAGCTGGTCGGCAAAATCGAGCCTCAGGTGGCTGCTCCAGCTGTAGAGGGCCGTCGCTTCTCTTCCAAGCCAGCACCAGCGGGGCTCCTGCTCTCCTCCCAGCTGAGACTGGCTGACTGCTGTCCAACCTTCCAGGCCAGACGCCAGTCTAGGGAAGCCGGCTTGTTTGGCCAGACCACAGACGTGGCCTTCCCCTGGCTGCAGCTGCACCTGGAGGGGGCAGCAGCCGGCAGGGGGGGGGGGCGTATCACCTAGGAGCCACCAATCAGATTAGATGACAGCTCTCAAAGCAAGCAGGCAGACACTTGGACACATTTCGTGTTGGGAGTTGAATTTGTCCTTTAAGGAGTTTCTGATACAGATGAATTTTTCTGGCTCCACCAGTCACTCACTCACACATTTGTGCCACTTCCCTTCATTTTTAATAATTTCAACTTCTTACTCACGTTCAAAACATTAGAATCAACTTCCAATCATTTCATACGAGAATTAAAGGTAAATCCAATTTTTCCAAAGTTCTAATTGTTTGTTTAATCTGTCCTACAGTTCAAGCTGTTCACATTTCTTTCACAAAATGACAGTGAACATGTCCATGAAAATTTTGTAAGCTGCTTTGAGTTCAATACTGAGATTAAACAGAAGAAACAGAGAATAAACTGTCTTAAAAGTCATTTAGATCGGTCCAATAAATTGAAAGTTAACTGGCAAATGTTCAGACACAGAATTACAACCTTAACTGATGACCTTATATTAATATTTAGCAGAGACTTTACTTCCACATTCAGTCTGGTTCCTCCACCAAACGTGGTTCCACAGTGATACAAAGTCATTGAGTGGCCGTACAAAAACTCCTCTCAGTGTAGAGAACGACGGCTCTCTGACTGTGACACAAACAAACTCAACATCAACATCTTCCTGTTTTTTATAAAAAAAGATGAACAACTATTCATATATCATATTATTGAATGCAAACAGTGACACATTGTTCAAATACGTCACTTTTGACGATAGAAGTTTCACATCTGTCTTAAAAGTCAAGTGGATTTGTTCTCACATTGAATAAACAAACAGAAGACTTTTCTTAAAGAAAATGTATCCACAGTCATCAAACCAAATCCCCTTAAAATGTGACTGACTGTTATACAATACCTGATAGTGATTGATCCATTGATAAAAGCAGACATGATCGAGTAATCCAAGTCCCGGTTGGAGTCAGTCGAAGCATTTCCATAGAAGCCCACTTTGCATCGCGCACCTGCGCACTCCATGCTCGCGTGCTCTGGAGTTTTAGTCCTGGGTTGAACACTGGGGACTGACAGCTGTCCTTCTGACAACAGCCCCAAACTCCTCTCTCAAAAACTGATATTCGATCTCCGTCCTCATCTGGAGCTCCCCTCTGTGCTGCTTTCACATGTAAAATCCAGAGAATCAAATCCTCTCCTCTATGAACAACATCCGTCCTGTCCTCGCTCTGAAATGAACCCACAAAACCATGACGCTGCTTTATGTTTTTGTGTCTGTATCCCTGATCCTCAGAGTCCAGGAGCCAGGTCACAGTGACTAGCCTGCGAGCAGTGAGAGCTCTGCTGTGGGAGGCTCCGTCACCAATCAACTGTAGGACCAGTCAGATTTTTAGTTTGGGAGACAATTACCATCATTTAGCCTGGTACCAACAGAGAGATGGAGAACTCCGAAAACTCAAACTCAACGGCTCATTTACTGGGCTAGCACTCGACATCAGGGATTCAGCTCTTTTACAGGCATGTGGATCAAACTCTGACTTCACTTCTGACCCCATGCATGGGCAGGTGTCAGACTTAGATGCACATTTACTACTGCGAAGTTAGTCACACATCACAGGTCAGATCGATGTGTTGCACAACAGTAAAAGCGTTGTACAAAAACCTCCCTCAGTCAGACTGAACAGAAACTGAACTGACTGCTGCAGCTGGAAGCTACTGCAGAGGCTGATACACTTCACTGAGGACACACACACACACACACACACACACACACAGCGAGGCATCATAAACAAAGCAGCAAGAAGCAATACACAGGAATAAGGAGTAGAGAATTGACAGACAAACTCATCTTTTTATCTGATTATTTAGCACCAAAACAATCTCTTCAAAACCTTCTCTCTTTCTTTGACACCCTTAAAAATCCAACTCCTACATGTGTCCATTGTGACTTTTTCTCAGTTATTAAGTGTAATGCATTTTCAGCCTACTTCAGAAATAAGATTACAACAATCAGAATAAATATAAATAGAGCTTACATCATGTCTTTGACAGCACTAAGCACTTTAAATATACTTTTAATGATCCTTAAAAACTGTTTTAACTGCCTTTTAGAGGAATTATGAAGCATTGTAAACCACTCTTTATTCAACTGGGAACTGCTCTAGACTACAATGGTTAAATCATTAATTTTTTTAAAAGGTTACTTTTTAGGAACTACAGACCCATTTCATATCTTGCTTTCTTCAGGACGATTTTAGAAAGAGTTGTTTTAAAACAGATTAATACTTTTACAAAAATCAAAATGTCTTAGAGAAGGCACAGAAACTCACTGGTGAGTGTAGAAAACATAATAACATGAACTCAGATAAGCTTTCAGTCCAGGTTTTCCTCAGGTCTTTTTTTTTTAGAGAGGACAGGCTGGTAGCCAAAGCGGAAGAAAAAGAAGGGATACAACATGAGGGGAGGGGAGGAGAAATGCCCCCTAGCAGCAGGACAAAAACACCTCAGCAATTATAGCACATATTCAGTACACTCCACAACATGAAATAGTCTTTCTGGGCACGGGGAAAATCCGGGGGCTCTGGCTGGGGAAACCAGTCCGTCAAGCAGGTTAACAGGCGATGAAGCAGACTAACCAGGAACGAGCCGCCGGTAGTCGAGCTGCCACCAGCTGGCAGATAATATTGATCTGAAACCACCATGTCCTCCTCCTCCCCCGCTTCAGAAGGTGTCTCCTCCTCCTCCGAAGGCGTCTCCTCATACTCAGTGGTGTGGTCAGAGGCCTCGGGTGAACAGGGAGGTGGACCCTGTTGTAGGCGGCTGTGGCTCACAGGCAGAACGGGTCGTCCACTAATCAGATGATCGGCGGTTCGATCCCCGGTCTGCATGTCGAAGTGTCCTTGGGCAAGACACTGAACCCCAAATTGCTCCCGAAGGCTGTGCCATCGGTGTGTGAATGCTTAGATCCGCAAACTGATGAGCAGTTGGCACCTTGCATGGTAGCCAATGCCATCAGTGTATGAATGTGTGTGAATGGGGTGAATGAGATATGTAGTGTAGAGCACTTTGAGTGGTCGGAAGACTAGAAAGGCGCTATATAAGTACAGTCCATTTACCATTACCCTCACTGGTCATGCTCTTAGAGGACGTGGAGGGCCTAGTTGGTTGGTCAGGGTGGCGTCGATGGAACTCCCTGATGAGAGGAGCATCACGGGAACGAAGGAGTCGATGGATGGTATAGGCAGGAACCCCTTCGATGATGCGGGGCGGCGGCGGGGGAGGAGCAGCGGAGACCAGGGGGCTCTCACGGATGGGTTTGACCTTGGAGACGTGGGGAAAGTGGGGTGGACCCACATGGACCTGGGTAACTTGAGCTGAACTGCCGCAGGGTTGATGACCTTCTGAACCTCAAATGGCCCGATAAATCACACCTTCTGGCCAACTTGATAGGTCGGTGCCTTAGATCGACGACGATTAGCCGTAGTGGAATAGGAGTCAGTGGAGCAAAGAAGGGAGGCTTTGGCCTGAGTCCAGGTCCTGCGGCAGCGGTGGATGAAGGCTTGCATCGATGGGCATGAAACCTCTTTCTCAAGGGCGGGAAAGAGTGGGGGTTGGAACCCGTAGGCACACTGAAATGGAGAGAGTCCAGTAGCGGAGCTGGTCAGGGTGTTATGGGCGTATTCCACCCACAGAAGCTGCCGGGACCAGGATGAGGGGTTCTGAGAGACCATGCAGCATAAAGCAGTCTCCATCTGATTCATCCTCTCAGACTGGCCGTTGGACTGGGGGTGGAACCCGGATGACAAACTGATGGTGGCCCCCACCAACGTTCAGAACTCCCTCCAGAAGACGGAGGTGAATTGGGACCCCCGGTCAGAGAACACATCAGTAGGGAAACCATGTAGTCGAAACACGTGTAGCAGAACCTGTTCAGCCGTCTCCTTGGCCGAGGGAAGCTTGGGCAGGGGCACAAAATGTGCCATGTGCTGAACTGATCTACCACTGTCAGAATAGTGTTGTGGCCGTTGGACGGTGGCAGACAAAGTCTAGGGAGATGTGGGACCAGGGGCGGTGGGGCACCGGCACCGGATGCAGGAATCCAGCGGGGGCTTGGTGTGAGGGTTTGTGCTGGTTGCAGACAGGGCAGGCGTTCACAAACTCCCGGGTGTCTTCAGCCAGAGTCGCCCACCAAAATCTTTGCTGCACCACCTCTTTGGCCCGCTGGATTCCAGGGTGACAGGTGAGTGGGAAGTTGTGGGCCCACTGGAGGACGTCGGACCGTAGAGGAGCGGGGACGAACAGGCGGTTAGGAGGACACGAGCTGGGCTCAGGCTGATCCTCTAAGGCTGCCTTAATCCTCTCCTCCACCTCCCAGGTGAGTGATGCGATCAGGTTTGAAGAGGGGAGAATGGTGTCGGAACTGGCAGCCGAGCTCTCTCCTCCGAAAAACTGCCGGGACAGGGTGTCATGTTCATGTTGCGGGACCCCGGCTGGTAGGAGAGGGAAAAGTTAAACCTGGTCAGAAAGAGACCATCTGGCCTGTCAGGAGTTCAGCCTCTTGGCCGACCGAATGTATTCAAGGTTCTTGTGGTCGGTGCAGACCAAAAAAGGCACCTTAGTTCCCTCCAGCCACTGACGCCACTTCTCCAGAGCCAGTTTGACTGCAGAGCCGTGAGTGGAGCGGCTACCGTGCTGTAGCCCCTGATGAACCTCCAGTAAAAGTTGGCGAAGTCCAGGAACCGTTGCAGTTGTTTGCGAGAGTCAGGGGCGGGCCAATCTGCGACGCCAGACATCTTGGCAGAGTCCATCTGGATGTTCCCAAGACCCACGACGAAGCCCAAGAAGGACACAGAGGAGGAGTGAAACACACACTTCTCTGCTTTGACAAAGAGAGAGTTCTCCAGGAGCCGCTGCAGAACTGCCTGGACGTGGTGAACGTGTTCCTCTTTGGTCTTGGAAAAGATCAGTATGTCATCCAGGTAAACAAACACATGCTTGTTCAACATGTCCCGGAGCACGTCGTTAACCAGGGCCTGGAAGACAGCAGGGGCGTTGGTGAGACCGAAGGGCATGACCAGATACTCGTAGTGTCCGGTGGGGGTGTTGAAGGCCATCTTCCACTCATCGCTTCCCGGATGCGGACCAAATGGTAGGCGTTGCGAAGGTCCAATTTGGAGAATATGGTGGCTCCCTCCAGGAGCTCAGACTGGTGGGGCCCACCTGCATGGGTTCGGGCTCTCTCCCCTGATGACCACTGGAGGTGCTCAAAGTCTCAGGAGGAACACATAATGGGCCCAGTCGGCGCTGGTCTGCCTGTCCCCGCCGCCTCTCTCTGTGTCTTGCCTGCACGCAACAATCTATCCGGGATGTGAGTTCGATCAGTCTGTCCAGGGAAGAGGGAGGGTTGTGAGAGACCAACTCGTCTTTGATGTAGTCTTTTAAACCCAGCAGATAAGCGTCGCAAATGGCGGCCTCGTTCCAGTAGCTCTGGCAAGCCCTGATGCGGAACTCAATGGCGTAGTTAGCAACAGTCTGTTTTCCTTGGCTCAGGTCCATCAGACCCCCTGTGATGTCCGGGCCTATGGATACTATGCCAAACACCTTGCGAAGCTCCGTGCTGAAGGCTTGGAAGGAGGAGCAAGCAGCAGTCTGGTGTTCCCACTCATCTGTTCCCCACAGGCGGGCTCGACCCGTCAGGTGATTGATGGCGAACGCCACTTTAGCCTCTTCTGAAGCAAATGTCTGAGGCTGCAGAGCGAAGAGGATGGAGCAGTTGGTGATGAAGGGGTTGCAGCCCTCTGGATCTCCAGCGTATCATTTCGGAGGTCCCACCCGGGACTCTGGCGGTAGACCTAGAGGAATGCAACCCGTTCTCATTCCCAACGCATAAAATACCGACTCTTTGTCACGCCCCTTGACGTCTGATACCGACGCAAAAGGTACCCTTCCGCGTGTGTATGAAACGCTCTGGGTTGTCCATTGACTCCAGTATAATCCGTTTGCGCTGGTAAGAGACGCTCAGAGCAGCCTGTGTGAGCAGTCTGTATCCTCAGAGTCCAGAGGCCAGGTCACAGTGACTCAGCCTGGAGCAGTGAGCTCTGCTGTGGGAGGCTCCGTCACCATCAACTATAGGACCAGTCAGAATGTTCATAATGGAAATCATTTAGCCTGGTACCAACAGAGAGATGGAGAAACTCCTAAACGGCTCATTTACTATGCTAGCACTCGACCATCAGGGATTCCAGCTCGTTTTACAGGCAGTGGATCAAACTCTGACTTCACTCTGACCATCAGTGGAGTTCAGACTGAAGATGCAGCAGTTTACTACTGTCAGAGTCGACACTACATCAATAGTCTGCATGTGAACACACAGTGAAAAGCGTGTGCAAAAACCTCCCTCAGTCAGACTGAACAGAACGAACTGACTGTGCTGAGGCTGGAAGCTACTGCAGAGACTGATACACTTCACTGAGGACACACACACACACTAACTTTGTGGCTAATCCTTGTGTATTCCTTTTAGCCAGTTGAGGTGAGGAAGGCCAGAGTTACCAACATACTTTTTTTTTTTTTTAATATTTTATTTACTTTTTACAATAAACACAAGCCAACATAGACAGTACAAAAACAGACAAACAGTGCTGTCTTAGACAAAACAACCATAACAAGGGGATGGGCCATATCATTCATAACAAGAGAACATCGTCCAGCATACAAAGATATTTGTAAATTTTTTCACAACTGAATACCTAAATAGAGGGGGCTCGCCTGATAGCCTCTGCGAATATGAATGGGGACAGAGGGCATCCCTGTCTAGTACCCCGATCAGCGACCGGAAATAAGGTGACTCTCTTGCCATTGGTTAATACAGCTGACTGGGTTGTCATAATATATTTCACCCAGCCCTAAGGAATGCTTCACCTAGGCCCAGTGTTTCCAAAGTAGAAAAAGATATGGCCATTCGACCCGATCAAAAGCCTTCTCTGCGTCCAGACTAACAACTATACAGTCAATTTTCTTAGATTGGGACAGCTGGATACATTGAGAAGCCCTCAATATTACTACATGAATTCCTGCCAGTTATAATCCTGTTTATATGTTATTAATACAAGGCAAGACTGTTTTCCAGACGCAGAGCAAGGGTCTTAGACAACAACTAAGATCTGTATTTACCAAATTATAGGCCTATAAGACGCACATTCGTCGTCAGCCTTTCCTTTCTTCATATAAGGCTAATAATTAGCCCACGTTAATGACCTTGGCGAGATCTATTTTTCAACGAATCATGAAACAATATGAAGCAAGGGTTTGTATAAGTAATGAATTAATTTTTTATAGATATTCACAGCCAAATCCGTCTGGGCCTGGTGGCTTTACCTACTTGAAGAGAGTTTAGGGCAGCCTTAACATCCTGCTCTGTTATCGGTCCATTAGTGTGTTCTCTCTGCAAAT
>NC_040024.1:5699007-5729251 GCF_000972845.2 Larimichthys crocea | reverse complement strand
GCAAGGTATCCAGGGAAGGGGGGGCAAAAGAAAGTGGGCTACAGGTATGCAGCAGAGGGGTTACAACAACAGGTGGGAAAGAGAGAAAAAGTGCAAGTGCAGGACTGCTGGAGAAATGAGAGGAGCGCAAAAAAAGAGAAGTTTAGAGGAAGTGGAGGGGCCGCCAACGGGAAAAAAAAAGGGGGAAAAAGAAGAAAAAAAGGGAGGAGAAAAACCAAGAATCCACTATGCGGGGGGGACCCAAAGGGAAAGCAGGGGGGGTATTTTGGGGTAATTAGGAATAGGAAGGCGTGGGGGAGAACCGGTTTTCACAGAAGGAGATTGTGACTAGCATGAGAGGGAGGAGAGGTCAGGAAAAAGGTCATCAAATATCAGAACACCATTGCAATGTGCAGACTTCAAAAACAAAACCGAGACAATACAGAAAATCAAAGACATGCCTCTCTCTAAAACAGTGAAGGAAGGCATTAAAGTAAAATGGCAGGCAACATCACCGATCAGCAAATCAAGGACATTAATTCAGAGCCAGCATACTCAATTGCCTGTGATGAGTCGTGTGATGTGGTCGATATTGAACAGACTGCGCTTTTATGCAGGTATGTGAACTCCAACGGGCCCGCAAGAAGAAATGATCCAATTAATACCACTGAAAGGCCAAATACCGGGGGAGGACATATGTGAGGCTGTGCTGAAGTGTTTAAATGACAATGGAATAAACACCAACCACCTGATTTCAGTGGCTACAGATGGGGCACCCAGCATGAGAGGATCAAAAAGGGGGTTTGTGACTTTGCTACAGAAAGCATTGGATCGAAATCTGCTTGCATTCCACTGCATCTTGCATCAAGAGGCACTGTGTGCACAAACATTCCCATCGGAGTGTATGGCGGTGATGAACCTTGTCATCGAGATGGTGAACAAGATAATTGCAAAAGCAGTTCCGTGTATTGCTTGATGAAGTTGAAAGCGATATGCCGATCTCCTGCTAACCAACAAAGTCCAATAGCTGTCCAGGTGAAGTTTTGCAGCAAATCGCTTTTTCGCTGGTTTAGAACCGTGAAACATTCCCTGAAAACAAGAACCTGAAACTACCCGGAACTGGAAGATACCGATGGCTGAAAACTGCACTTTTTGGTGGATATGACAAGCCACCTAAACAATCCTGAATAAAGTCTCCAGGGGCGAGGAAACACTGCACTGCCTGTAAAGGCTTGAAGCTGTTTTGGTCCATCGAAGCGCAACCTGAACTGTCTTTGCCAGAATGGACACAGGGGGGGGGGGGGGGGGAAGCGAAGCAGGGTGGGGGGCTCTCGGTGCCACTTCCTCCCCGCCCTGATAGAAGTCAAAAGAAGCCATCACAACACTCACAGTGATTATTTACAATGTGCAATCGTTGAAAGAATGGCAACTGCATTTGGGAGGCTTTTGCAGTTCCAAAATAAAAAGTGACACATCTCTTTTCCGGTCACACCCTGGAGATTGACCCATCTTTGTTGAGCACAATTTTCCAGGAGTAAATCAAGCGACCTTGAAATGGGAAATTGCTATATAAGCCGACAGAGTTAATGGGTGTCCAAATTCCCAAACGTCGACAGCCGAGCTTTAAGACGGTCATTAGACAGAAAGCCCAAGCTTGGGCCAAAGCACAAATGGAGCGAAATTAAAGCCTCCCAACACCCGAAGGAAACTTTGTATATGACACATGGAGAATGCGTCTTCCTGACAGTTTTGTAGGAATATGGAAGACATATGCCATTTTGGGGTATTAGCCATCTTTGGATCAACATACCTGTGCCGAACAGAGATGGGCCAAAAACATGCCTACATCAAATCAAAATATCGCAACCAGACCCGCCTCACAGATGAAAGCTTTGCAGTCCTTGCGTCAAGATTAAATTTACATCTAATGCCCGTGGTTGAGAAGAAGCTGACCAGTGATGTCCAAAAACAGAAGTCCACATTAAACGGTAAGAACCAATCCTGACATAGGCATATATTCGTAACAAAGTAGCTGTTTTAGATATTTTTGGAATGACACTTAGGGATATTATTGTGTTTGGTTGTCCCAGTCCTGAGGAGCTAGCGTGTTGGGTGTGTGTCCAAAAGAGAAGAGGATGCTGCTGCGTTTTTAACCCTTTGCCTGACTTTGCTTGGCAGTTGTACAGAATCAAATTAAACTTATTAATATTTTATTTTATATACTTTACCTTTTCACTTTTCAAAAGGCTCCTGTTTTTTTTTTTTATAAACGCAGGCTGCGTTATGCACTCTGGTGTATGCCCAGATAAGGGGGCACGTTATGCACTTCCTTTTGTTGTTATGTTGTTTCAAATCCTCAAAAAAAAATGACATCAAAAATCGGATTTCTTTTATTGAGTTTATTTAATGTTCATCAATGAAATGACCATAATTCATTAATAATTGTATGAAGTTAAACTTGAGGCGGCAATCGTACAACAGAGGCAAGTGCACGTGGTGCGTGTTCTCATACAAGAATATCATGCAGGGAAAAATAAAAATAAACATTTAATCATGATCCTCATTAATGTATTTGGATAGCCAACTTTAGTCATTTGTCGTAGTAGGCTAATATCAGCCAAATATGACACATCAGCAGCATGGTTTGCTTTATTATAGGCTTATATAAGGCTTTTAATTTTTTGTGTCTCCGACATATTTGGTTTTTTGTTTTTTGGTCCAATGATGGCTCTTCAACCATTTTGGGTTGCCGACCCTTTACTAGTGGATTTGCTTAAGATTCAAAATGAGACTCGACGCTCACATGAACAAAAAGGTTGCTGTCTAAAGATGAGGAATGGTTTTGTTTTGGTTCTCCAAAGAAAGGTCACATGAGCAAAGACATGCAAAAGAAAGACACTGGACTGCCAAATATGTCAACGCAAACAAACCCACCTGTTGCACCTGGTGGCGTTTAAAACAGGAGCTCCACAACATCTGTCATTCTTACAGAACAAATTACTACATTATTGGCGGTATTACATTACTTACGGACTTTTAATTCTATCTGGTTTCACACGCATCTAGTGAGGTGATGCATTCTTAAATGATAGGCCATTCCCACAATGTTTCATGGACCTTGCCACCTTGACTCTTTTGTAAAATGACCTCTACTCCGAGAGTGGAAACACGTGCCAATGACCCTGTACACTTGTTTCGGGGCACAAGGTGGACGAAGGAGATATATCAACTCATGCGCAAAGGCACAAAAGTGGGGTCACAGCGGTAACGGAACTTGGAAGTCAACAATGACGTCATCATTAGTAGAATGATTCTGCACCCAGGAACAACAGGCCCCCTGAGGGGTTCATTTGGGGCTTATGAAAATGAATGATATATTCATCAACTTGCATGTTGCATGCAAGATGTGAGGTGAAGGTCACATAATGTTGGCATAATTTTGGAATGTTTCCTAGATATTTGTCCTAGGGTTTTCTGCCTCCTCTATTTTGAATATGTATTGGCTTGTAATGTTTTGCTAATGGCGGTCTACAATTGGGGGCCGGTAGTGTGCGCATCTTGGAACCTGGCAGATTCATTGAAATAGGTTAAACTTGTTTTTAGTTATTATGGAATTTCATTTATAAACAAAGAATGATTTAAGTAAGGAACTTTATCGAGAACTGCAGCCACACCTAGATTAAAATGTGAAAGGTCTTAATGCTTACTTCGATTCAAACGTGATGGCGCCTCCCATGGACAGGGTGGCTATAATTTTATGACAAGAACGTGTGGATGGTTGGTTAGTGGAGTGTATAGGTTTTTTCCGACACACACACACAAATGTCTAAGACCTGCATGATTAATTAATTGTTTAATTTTTGTTTTCATGATTCTTGGAAAGTCAAACCTGGAGGATTCTCAGCTTTAATAAACATCAGACTCTGATGGCGTCGTCCCGCTTGCTTATAAAATGTATGTTGGTGGGTTCTGGCTGATGCAGCAGGCGGTAGCACGTTTGGTTGGAGTCCGCGTGCACCCGTTTATTTTTCGACTATTATAGCCTTTACTTTTTAACAACCTAACAACGTTTATACGGAGTATCGATCGTGTAAGTCTCCTGAAACATATTTGGAGGAAATTGATGTCAAAATGCCTATGGAAACAGCTAAGAAGTCACCACCGCGAAGAACCACTGCAACGACGCAGGTGCACACTGATAGACCCGGCGATTGTTTAAAAGTCATGGATGCCCAATGACGGCAACAATCACAAGCGATTGAAACAAACTGGACCGTATGCTGCACGTATCAAAATGAAACATATGCGCAGTATCTTAACTGAAGATCGGTGTCCGGTTCGGGACGAAGCCGAGAGGCGGATATCTGTGGAGACTATGGTGACAGAAAGTCGTGATTTGATGGATGAACGTGTGATTAAGGCAGGTTCGCTATGCCTTCAACAAGTCAGCTAGAGGACTAACGAGCACCGTTCAGGACACAGGTAACCAGGCCGCACGAAGAAATCTGAGGAATCCTGGTAATTATGTGAGAAGGTGGGGCGCGACGTAGGTGATGCGGCCCCACCGCATCGACAGGCTTCCCCCGTGCATGATCGTTAGTTCCACAACTTCGCTGACCTGCCAGAGAGTTCATGGTGGGCACGGCGTAAAAAGGGAGGTTCTCTTACGAGTGAGTCAAAATATTTTCTTCCAAGACTTGCAACAGAGACCTGAAACGGAGACAGGAAGTTGGCTGTTAAAAGAGCTGCAGAAATCCCTGTGGCGCGGCTACGCCTGCTGTATCGGCTTTACTCAATGGTCACGGTGAACGGAATCCACGAAAACCTTCCACCATCCAGGCAAAGTGTCTGCATTTATTGACTCGAAAGCTGCATACATGTGTCACCGTGGTGAGTGTGTCATTGTCAGACTTAACCCTCTAGTAGGACAGTTTACCTGTTTTGCATTAAAATGTGAATTTTCAGGAAAGTGGTCATTTATGTAACTACAACTGTAACTTGTGCAGGAAGGCTTGATATCCTGTCTCACTAGGCAGTATTATCTACAGGTTGTTAGGTTATTATGATCTCTTACTATTCTTTTCATTCTGTTTTCTTTTTTATAGTAACGATGTATTGTTGTTTTGTAATCCTCTATGTGTCTAGGGGTTCGTGCCGCCTCCGATGCTATATGCTTGCAATCTTAGAAGATTTTTTTAGAGGGTCCATTTACCCCAGAGTCCACTGTGGGTTTTAGGTTTTTTGTTTTTACTCTACGGTTTTCGTTCCGCTCAGGCCCAGTCAAGGTAGTTGTTGTATCTAGTTTTTACAGGGGCATGGTCATGGCTTATACTGTTTTGAGTTCTTGTACTGAATGTATAATGTTATACTTATGGAACAGCCTTTACACCCCATTCTGGATAATGGCTAAACATGATGAATCAGACAGACAGTTCACAGAATCCACAGTAATAGATATGTCAGTAGTGTATCTGATGGGGTCGATATTAATTTTGCTCTGGGAATGTGCGAGGAGTACACCATCCCAGTTAAAGGATAGCAAAATCTTCTACATCTCTGAAAGGGGATTGGGTTTAAAATAGCTTTTCCTACGGAACCACCTCAAAGCGCGGAAAACATGTCAAAACTAAAGCTGTGATGGGGGTCCAGCGTTCTTTCTTTTCGTCCTTGTGTTACTAAGACCAGAGTAGGACCCCGAAGGCAGAGACAATTCCGGGAAGCAGTGTTTGAACCAACGTCACTTTAATGTCTGCAAGTCCCAACAAAAGGAAAATATACACAAGTGAGGCCCGGCCTGAAAAGAAGCAATGTCCTCAAAAAATTCAAACTAAACAGCGCATTCTATAGGTGGGGAGAACTTCAGCCAGGAATCTTCTCTCGGGAGAACAAAGGAAACCAGACTGCTGTGGGAGCTCATGGGAAAGTATATATCTGCACAGGACAGTCTGGAGAAGCCAGCTAAAAGGAGAGGGAAGCTGATAGGCTGAGAGGTAAACTGTAGGCAGGGAAACGGGAGGACGCAACACACCTTGCACCAGCAAGAGAACAGGAAGGGGCGTAGGGGAGAAACACAAAGAGCACCAAAAGGGAAAAATAACAGCAACAAAACAGACAGAACCAAACAGGACATTTGCCCTCCACATAGTCGAGGGGATATGCAGTAATTCATAATTCATACCAGTTAAGGCGAAAATGTATCCACAGCGCTGGGAAGGGTGTACATATATGTTAAGGTCTATATTTGGTAGAGCATCACTCGGTGAATATGTCTATGCCCCCAAACTACGCGACAGAGCTAGAACAAAGGCTGTTACAGAGTTTGCTGAGGGTAGATGTGAACAGGCAAATAATAGGGGGAGACTTAAACTGCCTCTTGGACCCTCAGTTTGGATAAATCATCCTTAGAGAAACAGCCCCTTACCAAAGAGGGCCAGTGCAGTACTGGAATTATGTGAGGAGATGGGATACTTAGATGTTTGGCGGGACCACGCACCCAGGAGAGAAGGATTTTAACCTTTTACTCAATTGTCCATAAAAAGCAGTTCAAGATAGATTATGTCTTTATATTCCTAAAATCAATCGTCTGGTACCTTTGCTCTAGCGGAACTATACACATCTCGACCATAGCCCCATATTCCTCCAGCTTCGAGGCTCGAAGGAAGTATCTCCTTCCACTAAGATGTGGAAATTCGATTCTTCATTACTTTGGTGACCCACCAAATTTATTTCTTATTTTACCTCTGAACTGGAAATATTTTATAAAATAACAACAACACGTCCAATGTCTCTCCCCTCTAACCTTTGGGAGACAAGCAAAGCGTACTCTAGAGGTTAATAATACCCTACTGAAAAATAAAAACGTAAAGCGCTCAGTGCCAGAGGGAATTAGGAACTAATTGACAGAAGCTGAAAGGACATATGCTAAAGATCCCTAAGATGTCAATTTTGAGATAATGGTGGCCGTCAAAGCCTCTTTAAATACCTTGCTCACACATAAAGCTTAACAGAGTATCAGACTATAGAGAGGCTAGAATGAATTCGGAAATAAACCTAATAAATATCTGGCTAGTGGTCATAGGAAATCTGACTCACACTGTATCTCAGCCCTTAAAGATGGTGGAGGTAAAAGAAGGACAGATTTAGATAATATTAACAAAGTATTTGAGCATACTATATCAATATATGCGAAGCAACCAGCCTGTGCCAGATCAGAAGTCTCTGAATTATTCTTGTCCCATTTTGGGCCCGTCCTAAATTCACAGATTTGCAGAGAGAAACACTTAATGGACCGATAACAGAGCAGGAGGTTAAGGCTGCCCTAAACTCTCTTCAAGTAGGTAAAGCACCAGGCCCAGACGGATTTGGCTGTGAATTCTATAAAATTTAATTCATTACTTATAAACCCTTGCTTAATAGTTTCATGATTCGTTGAAAAATAGATCTCTGCCAAGGTCATTAACGTGGGCTAATATTAGCCTTATATTGAAGAAAGGAAAGGCTGACGACGAATGTGCGTCTTATAGGCCTATAAGTTTGTAAATACAGATCTTAGTTGTTGTCTAAGACCCTTGCTCTGCGTCTGGAAAACAGCTTGCCTTGTTAATAACATGATAAAACAGGATTTAACTGGCAGAGAATCATGTAGTAATATGAGGAGGCTTCTCAATGTATCAGCTGTCCCAATCTAAGAAACTTGACTGTATGAGTTGTTAGTTGGACCGCAGAGAAGGCTTTTGATCGGGTCGAATGGCCATGATACTTTTTCTACTTTGGAAACACTGGGCCTAGGTGAAGCATTCCTTAGCTGGGTGAAATTATATATGACAACCATTGTCAGCTGTATTAACCAATGGCAAGAGATCACCTATTTTCCGGCCTGAATCGGGGTACAGACAGGGATGCCCTCTGTCCCCATACTATTCGCAGAGGCATCAGGCGAGCCCCCTCTATTTCAGGTATTTCAGTTGGTGAAAAAATTTAAAAATATCTTTGTATGCTGGCGATGTTCTCTGTTTATGAATGATATGGCCCCATCCCCGTTATGGTTGTTTTTGTCTAAGACAGCACTGTTTGTCTGTTTTTGTGACTGTCTATGTTGGCTTGTGTTTATGTAAAAAGTAAATAAAAATATAAAAAAAAAAAAAAAAAGTATGTTGGTAACTCTGGCCTTCACCTCAACTGGCTAAAAGGAAATACACAAAGGATTAGCCACAAAGTTAGTGTGTGTGTGTGTCCTCAGTGAAGTGTATCAGTCTCTGCAGTAGCTTCCAGCCTCAGCAGTCAGTTCAGTTTCTGTTCAGTCTGACTGAGGGAGGTTTTTGCACAACGCTTTTTCACTGTGTGTTCACATGCAGACTATTGATGTAGTTCGACGACTGGTGTTGGTGAGTCAATCCTCCCAACTGATCCTGAGGATTCTTCGGTGGCATCTCAGACGATATGCCACTAGTGCTTCTAAGTGTCACACATGCACACCAAGCCAGTAGTTGGATATAAACTTCCCTCACATGTCTTGTGGCCACATTTATTGATTGAAACTATGATCCCCTACAATTTTCCCAGCAGGCAGGAAAAGGTGTTGAGGACACCATGGAGCTCTTCATTATCACCTTTCTGCACGGCCTTTCCTTATTATACCCCTTTTCTCTGGAATAATCTACCTGTTGATGTCACTCTGAATCTAAACCAAAAACTCAACTTTTCATCGTAACTTTCAATCAGTGCTTTAGTTTGTTCAGGCTCAGATTAACACAATGTGGTACCCTTGGTTGACTTTTGATATTTTTAAATGAAAATCAACTCAGCTTTTGTTTCTTAGTTGTTGATTTCTGTTTCTGAAAATGGAGTGACCATGACACCCACAGACTTCACAAAGATCACTGACTGAACAACCAGTTGAAAGATTAAACATTCCACAAATATCGAATCCATCACAGGGTCATGTTTTTGTCCAGTAATCAGGGTAAATAAGCCTTACCTTTAGCAGAATAACTTCTTTCTTGACTTTGTGCATCCAGAGTTGTTCATTAAATCCTCAAAGTCCCTACATTTCACTTTCTACTTGTTTGCATCTCTTCCACTAATTAAAAAAAAATGGTGTCACCCAATGCCTTATATTGATAATCCAGCTCGGCCTTCAGTACCTGAAGCCCAGATGTAAACCTATCGGAAACCTCATTATTTGCATACATCCATCTTGAAGCCTCAAGTTCTGGCATCATGGTCATCAGCTTTTGTCTTTTTGGAGCCAGAGGTGAACAAGATACTAGAGTGTCGACCTGCTTTCTGTAAGTCTCTGAGTTTGGATGTCCTTGGTTTTTTGAACTCATTGTTCCCTGCATTTTCCGTCCTACCTGATCATAGATATTCATGTATTCAAGCAGAATAATCACTAAAATCTGTTTGTGAAAACATTTGAGGAGAGAAATAGTCAATACAGGAACAGAATCTGGATTGATATTTGATCAGCACTGCCTAGTTTCACAGTTTGATGAGTTTTTATAAGCTTAGTGTGTCAAGCTGGACAGACTCACTGACAATAACTTGTCAATAACAAGGTAGCCACACCGTCAAGCAAACCATGATTTATCGCTTATTTGACTCTAAATGTGACCATCATTTACAAAATGAACATCGTACTGAGTGTAAGAAACAGTGGTTAACCATCACATCAGGTTTCAGTGCTAAAGATAAAAAGTCAGTCAGAGCATTTCCATAGAGAGCCACTTTGCATCAGCAGCACCATGCTCCAGTGCTCTGGGAGAGTTTATAGTCCTGAGAGTTGAACACTGGATGACTGACAGCTGTCCTTCATGACAACAGAAGCCACAGAAATCCTCCTCATCAAAAACATGACTTTGATCTCCGTCCTCATCTGGACTCTCCTCTGCTGCTACTTCACAGGTAAAGTCCAGAGAATCAAACTCCTCTCCTCTATGAACATCCGTCCCTCTGAAATGAAGCCCACAAAACCATGACGCTGCTTTATGTTTTTGTGTCTGTATCCTCAGAGTCCAGAGGCCAGGTCACAGTGACTCAGCCTGGAGCAGTGAGCTCTGCTGTGGGAGGCTCCGTCACCATCAACTGTAGGACCAGTCAGAATGTTCATGTTTATAACCAAAAGCACTATTTAGCCTGGTACCAACAGAGAGATGGAGAATCTCCTAAACAGCTCATTTACTATGCTAGCACTCGACCATCAGGGATTCCAGCTCGTTTTACAGGCAGTGGATCAAACTCTGACTTCACTCTGACCATCAGTGGAGTTCAGACTGAAGATGCAGCAGTTTACTACTGTCAGAGTTATCATGCCATCAACAGTCAGCATGTGTTCACACAGTGAAAAAGCGTTGTACAAAAACCTCCCTCAGTCAGACTGAACAGAAACTGAACTGACTGCTGCAGCTGGAAGCTACTGCAGAGACTGATACACTTCACTGAGGATACACACACACACACACACACACACACACACACACACACACACTAACTTTGTGGCTAATCCTTTGTGTATTTCCTTTTAGCCACTTGAGGTGAAGGCACAAAGTTACCAACATACATTTTTTTTTTTTGGAAAAATATTTTTATTTACTTTTTACATAAACACAAGCCAACATAGACAGTCACAAAAACAGACAAACAGTGCTGTCTTAGACAAAAACAACCATAACAAGGGGATGGGGCCATATCATTCATAAACAAGAGAATCATGCATGGTATACAAGAATGAAAGTGGGGGAAATCCCCCCCAAGGACAGCATCCAGTTTTTACAATCCACCACAGCAACATCATTGACATCAGGTACACAGTAACTCAGGAAGCCCACTATGTGTTGAGCCATACTGTGATTTTCTCACTTATGGTCCACCAGGCCTTTAAACACGATGGCAGCTAGTCTTGTACCAACATAAGTCAGGAATGGGGACCAGATTCCATAGAAAACCTCAGTCATATATCTGGACCTGTATGTTATGGGCAACATATCAAAAATGATCCTTATGCCACCCAGCTATTGTGGGGGATTTACAGTCTATCCACTTCAGCAATATATTCTTCCTTGCACAAAAAGTGAGAATAGAGAAGAGTCTTTTGGAATGTGCACTTTTCAGCTGTGTGTCTGCCAGTCCAAACAGTAGACACACCGGGTCTTTTTTAGGTTTAATGTCCAAAATTAAATGTAGTCGATGTTCTACATCTTGCCAGTATTTGCCAATATATCTACATGTCCAGATACAATGAATGAAACTCCCTACCTCGACATTACACTTAAACGGTGAAGAAGTCTGAATTGGGTTTCTCTTGTCCTATTACAGACCGAGATGTTGTTTGCTGAATCCCAAACCCATTCCCATACCACCTCGTCAGCATCCATATTTAGATCATCAGTCCAATCCCCGCTCTTGAAAGCAGGTTTACCTTTGTCGTATTTGATAAGTGCCTGATATCCAAGACCCAGAATACCTTTTTTCTTGCCAGCAGTAATTATCTTTTCCAAAGAGGAGAGTTGGTAACAGATCCCTGCGTTTTTTTGACTGTTTAAAAAACTCTGTATCTGAAGAAACTTAAAAAACTCATTTTGTGAAAGGTTGTACTTTTCACACACTTGACTGAATGATAGCATTGTATTCTTTTCATATAGGTGCCCGATAGTAAAGATGCCTTTACTTCTCCATAGCTCAAAGCCCTTATCTTTGGTGCCAGGACTATGGTACCCCATACTGATGAAAGGGAGGATAACTGTCCTTCGAGACCTTCCAATTTCCTTATATCTTTCCAGGCTTTGATAGTTGTATTTATAATCATGTTGTCACCAACAGGATTTTTAATCTTCTTTTGATCGGATGCAAACAGGAGAGCACATAAAGGATAGCCAACCTGTGAGGACTCTAGGTCCAGCCATATAGATTCATTATCATTTTTGATCGAGTCAGCAATGTATCACAACTGTGAGGCCAGCTTGTACAGCCTGATGTCAGGAACTGATAGGCTGCCTTTTTCTTTAGGCTTCATAAGTCTGGCTAAGCTCATACGGGGTCTTTTTGCGCTAAATTGACCGTTCATTTCTTAAATCACTTTTTTAGGGAGGAAGACTGGGAGCATCTGAAATATATACAGAAGTTTAGGCAAAATATTCATTTTAAGTAATGAAATCCTGCCTAACATGGATAGTGATAAGGAAGTCCACCTTTCAAGGTCCTCATATATACGTTTAAGTAAAGGTGTAAAATTGGCCGCGTATAATTGGTGAAGGAATGGAGTTACTGCAATACCTAGATATGTAAAGCCCTGTGGTGTCCATCTGAATGGGCAAGATAGAGGGGGTGATATATTTGTGCGGCAGAGACCACCTAAAGGAAGTGCTTCTGATTTTGAAAAATTAATTTTGTAACCTGAAAATTGACTGAAGCAACCACTCAAGTCTAGCACTGCTGGTATTGAAACTTCTGGCTTTGTAAGAAACAAGAGAACATCGTCAGCATACAAAGATATTTTGTGAGTTTTTTCACCAACTGAAATACCTGAAATAGAGGGGGCTCGCCTGATAGCCTCTGCCAGGGGCTCAATAGCAATTGCGAATAGTAATGGGGACATCTTGCCGATCTCTTGCCATTGGTTAATACAGCTGACAATGGGTTGTCATATAATAATTTCACCCAGCTAAGGAATGCTTCACCTAGGCCCAGTGTTTCCAAAGTAGAAAAAAGATATGGCCATTCGACCCGATCAAAAGCCTTCTCTACGTCCAGACTAACAACTATACAGTCAAGTTTCTTAGATTGGGACAGCTGGATAACATTGAGAAGCCTCCTCATATTACTACATGAATTCCTGCCAGTTATAAATACTGTTTTATCATTGTTATTAATACAAGGCAAGACTGTTTCCAGACGCAGAGCAAGGGTCTTAGACAACAACTTAAGATCTGTATTTACCAAACTTATAGGCCTATAAGACGCACATTCGTCGTCAGCCTTTCCTTTCTTCAATATAAGGCTAATATTAGCCCATGTTAATGACCTTGGAAGAGATCTATTTTTCAACCGGTCCATTAAGTGTTTCTCTCTGCAAATCTGTGAACTCAGGACGGGCCAAATTGGACAAGAATAATTCAGAGAACTTCTGATCTGGCACAGGCTGGTTGCTCTCATATAATTGATTATAGTATGCCTCAAATACTTTGTTAATGTTATCTAAATCTGTCCTTCTTTTACCTCCACCATCTTTAACGGCTGAGATACAGTGTGAGTCAGATTTCCTATTGACCAGCCTAGCCAGATATTTATTAGGTTTATTTCCGAATTCATATAGCCTCTGTCTTGCCAGTCTGATACTCTGTTAAGCTTTATGTGTGAGCAAGGTATTTAAAGAGGCTTTGACGGCCACCATTATCTCATAATTGACATCTGAGGGATCTTTAGCATATGTCCTTTCAGCCTCTGTCAACTTAGTTCCTAATTCCCTCTGGCACTGAAGCGCTTTACTAAAGTACGCTTTGCTTGTCTCCCAAAGGGTAGAGGGAGAGACATCGGACGCGTTGTTAATTTTATAAAATATTTCCAGTTCAGAGGTAAAATAAGAAATTAAATTTGGGTCACTAAGTAATGAAGAATCAAATTTCCACATCTTAGTGGAAGGAATACTTCCTTCGAGCCTTCGAAGCTGGAGGAATATGGGGCTATGGTCTGAGATTGTAGTATTTCCGATAGAGCAAGAGGTTACCAGACAGATTAGATTTAGGAATAAAGACATAATCTATTCTTGAACTGCTTTTATGGACAATTGAGTAAAAGGTAAAATCCTTCTCTCCTGGGTGCGTGGTCCTCCAAACATCTAAGTATCCCATCTCCTCACATAATTCCAGTACTGCACTGGCTCTTTTGGTAAGGGGCTGTTTCTCTAAGGATGATTTATCCAACTGAGGGTCCAAGAGGCAGTTAAAGTCTCCCCATATTATTGCCTGTTCACATTCTACCTCAGCAAACTCTGTAACAGCCTTTGTTATTAGCTCTGTCGGGTAGTTTGGGGGATAGTACATATTCATCAGAGTGATGCTCTTACCAAATAATATACCTTTAACAATAATGTAACACCCTCCAGCGTCTTGGATACACTTTTCAGCCTTAAATGGTAGTGATTTATGAATTAAAATGTATACCCCTCGACTATTGGAGGCAAAGGACGAAAAGAAGAACTGACCCACCCATTCAGGCTTTAGTTTGACATGTTCCGCGTCTTTGGGGTGGGTTTCCTGTAGAAAGTTTGACATGTTCCGCGTCTTTGGGGTGGGTTTCCTGTAGAAAAGCTATTTTAACCCCTTCCCTTTTCAGAGATGTTAGAATTTTCTTCCTTTTAACTGGATGGTGAACTCCTCGCACATTCAAAGAGCAAAATTTTATATCAGCCCCCCACCAGTTTATCATGTTTGCCCAACAATTCCATTATACTTAGGAAATTTCCTTTGTTTCCATCATGTGTCTCATCATGACCTCTCAGAGCAATATTTTTAGTTGCAGTTAGAAGTAGGGCCTCACCTATAGCTTTCACATATTCACGGTTCTCTTTAATTAATTTTTCATTCCCTGTGCTCAGGGATGCACATATGCTCTTTGGCATTTTCTCATAGTCTATCCAGGCCATCATGGCATTTCTATGGGACTCTGACTTTGCATGTGCAGCAAATCCTCCATCAGAGTATGAAGCCTTTTTCCAGTGCTTAAAACCCTCTGCTGTAAATGCAGAATCTCTTGCAGAGGAAAGACCGAAATGCCGACAGCGTAACAGAAGGCAGCATCTTTACTTTGGGAATACTCCAGCCATTTATGGACAGAGTACCACTCTTTCATGAAGCTCCTTCTCTGGCTGCCTAGAAGGGTCCGAGGGAAGAATTTAAGTTGTGGCTGCTTGGGTCCTTCTGCTCTTGACTGGGATATGTCTAGAATAAACACCAAGAGAGAGGAAATGACTTATTTATTTAAAGAAAATAGAAGATAATATTCTTTACACAGGAAGAGTAGACACAGTTACATTTGAAAACATTAGTGGCTAATGGCAAGGTAAAATATTATAGTCATCGTTACATTACTACTAGCATCAGTTGTAAGCTCTTGTGAAGAATTCCATATTCAATGGGCATTTCTAATGTCTAAGAATTCCATCTAAGTGAACAGGATAGAATTGTCCTCATAGTCAACGGCATGTTTTGTGGATTACCGTATTTACAACTGGTTCAAGCATCTTAATCAACATGGCCTATTAGAAGGAAGAAACATCCAACCCAATTTTTTGTAACATTTCATAATGGCTAACTTGTTCAGTGAAACACTTAATGCACAACAGCAAGATCAATGGATTTCTACTACTGGTGTTTTCATCCAATTCAGTAGCAGAATGTTACCTGCAGGTCCAGAAATTCTTGATTCATCATCTGCACCTTCTGTCCCTGTTCTCACCCTGGACTCATCCTCACTGCATAATTCTTCTACATCGGGGTTCTGCTTCTCAACATTCTCACTTTTCTTCTCACTAGTACTTCCACTCTTGCAAAAAATTGTGATATATCGTGTTTTCGCTTCATCCTCTAACTTCTGTAGATTGAAAGCAATTCAGCAAAGTGGTTAGTTAGCTATGCTAACTTTTCCGCTTAGCGCGCTAACTTCAGAGAGCAAGCAAAAGTGTCACTCATTCAGTATGCACATGTATAAAGTATATCCACGTATTTCCAGTCAAACAAATATACTACACAAACACTGCAAACGCTGTATGACATACATACCCACAAAAGTCCTCTTCAGAATTCGTTGTAACCATGGTTCTGCTGCTTGGATGCACCGCATGCTTCTTCTTCAGCTTCCAAACTGACTGTTCGGCAGCTCCGAACATTGCGTCGAGAGAAGGGAGGGGGAGGGGGTGCGAGGGGGGATCTGAACGGCAGCAATGTTGGATCTACTTATGCATGCAAGATTGGTGTAGGGACCCTGTTTGTACTCTGTACTTATTGCTACTATTATATATTATTGTTGTTGTCTTTTTAGTTAAAAAATATATGTTCAAAACATATCCGAGATCTACAGAAATCCAATGCGCCTCTTGGGGTGCTACAGGGGCTCAGAGTAATCTGGTGGTGGCTGTAGCCACCCCAAGCCAACATGTGGTGGCCCTTGCTGAACGTAACAGCAATTGGCTGCTTTGGCTTAAGGAACCAGGTACGAACGACCAAAGGACACAGGGCCATGGCAACATAAGGTAAGCAAACTTGATCTGCATTGACCACCACTAAATTGAAACGTGTCCTAAGTCTCAGTAGTACTTGTCTATAAATTAGAGATGTGATTTGAGAAAACAAAGGCATCAAAACTGTGATGTTTTAAATGAAAAAAAAAATAAATAAATAAATAAAAAATATGCCAAAGTCTGGTGAGTTGAAGATAGCGAGACCAGTATTAGGAAACCTTGAGCATCTATTAACAAGACAGAACTTTGAGGTAAAATAAACTGTGAGTCCTCTGGATGCAAGACCAGTAATTAGACAAAACTGTGAGCGTCCATTGACAAAACCAGTGTCCTCGAGTGTGGCAACTCCCACAATATTCTGACGAGGTATTGTTTTAGCTGGGTTGGAGGCCCGGGGAGGTGAGGACCCCCGAAGTAGCCAAAGTCTGTGCGTTGAAGATAGCGAGACCAGTATAGGAACATGTGAGCATCTATTAACAAGACCAGAATATTGAGGTAAAATAAACTTTGAGCCTCTGGATAGCAAGACAGTAATTAGACAAAACCTGTGAGCGTCCATGACAAGACCAGTCTTAAAGTGTATTTGCTTGCTCTTTAAAACATCAAATGTCCTATATGTGTTGATTTTACATGTATTTACACACCATATCAGTGTTAGAAGTAGTACAACTCACGAGTTGGAATGGTGGAGGTTCGAACGCTGAAACAATAACTGCACTATCTAGAGCGGTTGTGGATGTAAGTGACACAGTCCTCCACAGACTAAATATAAGGTCTGGTATCATGATTCAAGGCTAGTCGGCCAGACCTAGTAAACATAACATAATCTTTGAGAAGCTAAACCCCCGCTGTGAGTTTGTCATAAATAAAGTACACGAAACAACAAGATTTAAAAGAGTTAAAGGTCCCAGTTAAAAACTAGAAGCACGTCTGGAACACACAAACCTAGTTTGAACGTCCATAATCACTCCTACAAAACCAGTCAATACACGCCACACAGGAATAGACCACGAAATCTAGATGAGGATTATATTTGCACGTGTGTAGTCCGAACGAGAAAAACAGCAGTTTGTATATCCAGACGTCGTATTTTATAATTTTGCAGTACGAACAAAAGATCAATATACTTTTATTAGAAACTCTATAGCACTCTTATCCGATAGTGGTAAATTGATAAAGTTTGGCAGTTTGAAGACAGAGACTCTGACAATATGGACGAGAGTTTGACAGAGAAACAGACGATGGGGGTGGGGACCCAGCAGCTCGTAACAAGACTGTGACTGAACAGCTGTTAGAGATGCAGCGTGTAGTGCGGAGCATGCACGGTAGTAAAGACAGATGAGATTATGAAACAGATGAGAGAGGATGTGAGTAAGGTTGTATGTGTATGTTGGATGTGAGAATGGAGCTAAGTATCCTCTCCCCATGCAGCAGCCATGCCCAAGAAAAATGGGGATCCTAAGCAAAATTCCCAGAAGTTTCTAGATAAGAGCAAAGACACATGGATTAAACGCCCAACAGGTAGGGACTCCAGACCTCTGTCCGGTGCCCCACTGGGCGCCACAGCCACCCACAAAGAGACGGACAGTATCCGAGGGGGAGGGCGCGATGGAGAGGGGGACGAGGAAGGGGTGGAAACGAAATGAGGTGGGCGGCGTCACCTGGAGATCGTTGTCACCACTGTGGAGCTCAAGGCCATTGGCAACGTGACTGCCCCCATAGAAACAAATCAAATCAAAATCAAATCAAATCAATTTATTTGTATAGCCACAAGTCACAAAGTACCATTTGCCTCAGAGGGCTTTACAATCTGTACAGGGAGTGACGACCTCTGTCCTTAGAGACCCTCGGTCTCGGTTTCGAGTGAGGCAAACTTGCCCACAAAAACCCTTTTAACAGGGAAAAAATGTGGAAGAAACCTCAGGAAGAGCCACAGAGGAGGGATCCCTCTCCCAGGACGGACAGACGTGCAATGGATGTCACGTGTACAGGACAAAATCAACACAAATGTACAAAACAATGACTGATAAAATGACAATGAATTATAATGAATGATAAAAATGATTACAGTAATAGTCTGGTAGTAATAATGACAGTAATAAATATATGTAGTGGGCGTCCATCGCAGGATCAGCAGCAGCAGCCCACGATCCACGGACCTGCTGGACGACAGAGCAAGAAACTCCGGGGAAGTTTGGTTAGTACATGCATTAATGAGACATGTCCACAGATGGAGAGATATGGAGAGATAGGGAGAGATATAGATATATAGATATATATCAGATAGAGAGGAGATATAGAGAAATAGAGAGAGATATATAGTAGAGAGAGATGGAGCGAGTCGAGAGAGAGAGAAGAGAGAGCGAGAGAAGAGAAAGATATAGAGAGAAGAGAGAGAGAGAGAGAGATCGAGGAGAGTAGAGAGGAGAGAGAGAGGAGAGAGAGAGAGAGAGTTTTCGGTAAGGGAGATGTGTGCATCTTCAACCAATACGTGCCTGGCTACGGCATAACCCTCTGTGGGGTCCCCCGCAGTGTAATCCTATGGCAGCATAACTAAGGATGACACTGACCAGCCCTAACTATAGGCTTATCAAAAAAGGAAAGTCTTAAGTCTATTCTTAAAGGTGTTGCCCGTGTCTGCCTCCGACACCAGAAAGGGTAGTTTTGTTCCACAGAAAGAGGAGCCTGATAGTGAAAGCTCTGGCTCCCAATCTACTTTTGGAAACTATGGAACCACAAGGAACCAGCGTCCTGAGAGCGCAGTGTTTCTAGAGGGTAATAAGGTAATGAGCTCTTTTAGAAAGATGTGCCTGACCATGAGAGCTTTGTAAGTAAGGAGAAGAATTTTAAATTTCTTCAGATTAATAGAGTAGCCAATGCAAGGAAGCCAAAATGGGAGAGATGTTCTCTGATCTTGGTTCCTGTCAGAACACGTGCAGCAGCATTCTGAATTAACTGCAAAGTTCTAAGAGACTTATTGGAGCAGCCTGATAACAAAGAGTTACATAGTCCAGCCTGAGTAACAAATGCGGGGACTAGTTTTTCTCATCCGCCGAGAGACAATGGCGTCGATTTTAGCGATGTTACGTAAGTGAAGAATGCAGTCCTCGAAATTTGTTTTATGTGGACGTTAAAGGACAAATCCTGATCAAAAACAACTCCAAGATCTTTACAGTGGAGCTGGAGGCCAGGGTGATCCCTCTAGTAACTAAGTCTCTAGAAAGAGAGTTTCCTGAGGTGTTTGGGTCAATTACAAAACTTCAGTTTTGTCTGAATTAACATCAAAAATTGTAGGTCATCCAACTTTTTATATCCTTAAGGCCATGCTTGGAGTTTAGTTAACTGATTGGTTGCATCAGGCTTGATCGATAAATATAATTGGGTGTCGTCAGCATAACAATGAAAATTGATAGAGTGATTCCTAATGATGTTCCCTAAAGGAAGCAGCAGAGTGGATCCAGCTAACCCCTACCCGGCCGGAAGGGTGAGGGGACAGAATGGCCCGCCTTTACCCTACACCCCTGGCACCGCCCTATGCCCAACTGGAGGAGGAGGCGCCACCCAGATGCCAGTCACAGAATGGGACCGCTGGGAGGGGTGTGGAGACCAATATCAACAATGACACACCCCACAGAGAGGCCAAACAGCATAACCTGGCAGATCCAATGTCTGCAATGAAAGTAGGAGGACAGACTGTGAGACACTCGTATGTGCACTCCCCCACTGTGCCACTAAACTTGTTAGGAAGAGACCTCCTCCTGTAGTCCGGATGGATTAAAGGTGACTCTACCTGATGGCACCATGTTCCACTGTAAAGGACCAGCCCCTGAGGGCAGTATCTACTCCAACCCATTGAAAAACATATGCTGACATTTATTGGGGAATGCTCCAACCAGAACTGTTCGAACACCCGGTGTGCTTTCTGCCTACCTACAGTGGAAAGCCCTGGATCGTCGCTCTCGAGCCATGTGTCTCTCCACCCATCCTCCCCACGTAACTCTGTTTTATGATAGGCTGCAGACAGATTGGTATACAAGACAAATTTAGGATCAATTGGAAGGGAAAGATTGGGTATTTAACATCCAGAACAATATGTGGCGCCTGAGGGGGTAGTGGCGGGGTTAATCGAGTCGAAACAATTAGAGTGGTAAAGATGGACGAGGTGCACCACACGTCTCCTGGCTCTGCACCACAACATCGGCTAAAGAGTTAGGAGGCATGGTAAGCGAGCCATGAGACAGCATTTATCACTCTTGAACAAGCATTAGCTTACGCAGCAGAGCTAGCCACGCCAAATTACCACCGACTTTCCACCTAGAGTCTCTGTAACAGAAAACTCATGAATGGTAATTTCTGTTCCAGAGAAAAGGGGGAGATGGATAATACTGATGTACAATAGGGTAATGCTAGACAAATGGAGAAAAGACAACCCAGACGCACACAACAGCAGCTGCAGGATGCAAAAGCTAAGCAAAAACTGCACACTAGTCCATGGGTCACACAGTTAAAGTCCGACACAAAACACATAGTGTGGTGGCTTACGTCTACGACAGACAGTACACAGCAACAGTAATAGCAAAAAGAAGAGCCCACGTGTAAGTTGCAAGAATTGTACAGAGACAAGGCACAAAATCAGCACAACAGGCAGGACACAAGAAGTGGCAGTCATTGAAGCACTCAGACTAGGAGAAGGACAGGAAGTCAACATCTACACAGACTCAGCATATGCAGCAGGAGCAGTGCATGTAGAGTTAGGGCAGTGGTTGAGAGCAGGATTTTTGACAGCAGGTAACAAACCAATCAGACATGAGACTGAGATGAAAGAGTTGGCAGAAGCAGTGTGCTTCCCAAAAAGTAGCAGTCATAAATGTAAAGACACAATGTAGGGGACAGACAGAGTGACACGGGAAACAACGCAGCCGACCAAGCAGCAAAACGACGCAGGGTACATAGACAGGGCAGAAAGACGGTACTTATGTGTTCAGAGACTGAGCTACAACCAGAAATCGACATGACCAGAGTAATCGAACTACAAATAAGGCGTCTCCCCAAGACAAGTCACTGTGGAAGCCAGAGGGTGCACAGAGACAGACGGACTATGGAGAGGACCAGACGGCGACCCATTTACCTCCAGAACAAGACAGACACCATGGAAGAGCCATGGGGTGGGACATGTAGGTGTAGCACAGATGATGAGAAATCTGATAACTGGTGGCATCCGTTTCTTAAAGACATGGCTCAGTACTTGATCAAAACCTGTGAACAATGCACAAAGTTTAATACCAGACCAACTATCAAACAGAACTAGAAGGTACCCCCTAGGGGCCAACCCGGAAAAGAGATTACATAGACTACACAGATATGATAGGCTCAGGTCAGGGTTACAGGTATGTACTGATGTGTTGTAGACGCATACACAGGATGGCCAGAAGCTGGCCAACAAAAAAGGAGGGACAGTAAATCAGTAATAGTTCCTGGTAAATCAATATACCCCAGACTGGTTTCCTGAGAAAATCAGGTCAGATAATGGCACCCATTTTAAGACCAAGATCTCCAGAAGGTAGAGGCCATGTTGGGCTCAAACGCTTTTGGTACAGTATATCATCCTCAATCACAAGGTAAAGTGGAAAGAATGAATCAAACTGTCAAAACAAGATTGGGCAAATTGTGCACAGACCAAATTAAAATTTGGCTAGATGCTCTACCACTAGCTCTGATGTCTATCAGAAGCTCAGTAAATCAAACCACGAGGTTTTACCACACGAGTTGCAGAGGGGAGGGCTTTCCCCGGACCACATTCCAGACCCTCTCTTGCTACATGTGATGATCAGAATCAACCTCAAAGCTTATTTTCACGAACTGCAGAGCTTGGTGTCAGCATTCTCCAACAGGTCACAAGCCAGCAGGAAGGAGGACAACATACTCCACCGCCAGAGGTAGAGTGGGTCCTGCTTAGGGTCACCAAGAGGAAGTGGTCGGAGCCAAGGTGGACAGGACCATTCCAAGTGACAGAGAGAACCTCCCACGCCGTCCGCCTGAGGGGAAAAGGAGACACCTGGTTCCATTGAGCCAGTGCCAGCAGCTGAGGAGGCACAGCGTTCCTTGAGCGAGATCCAGACGAATCTCCAAGAAAGAGCCACTGAGTTCGCTTGACTCAGAAACAGATCCCACCTCAACAAAGGGGCAGAATAATCCCGTGTGGTGATCCTAGCTCCAGGGCAGTCTACCCCTGGGGTCTGAAGAAAGAAGTCTTCAAGAGGCATCGTGTTCAGTTTTATATTCATCCAACTATAACTTTTACTTTTATCTTATCATTTACTCACCTCTGTGTTATAATCATCGTCGCCATTGCTAAAAGAGTTTGTGTTGAATAGCCATAATAGGTTGCAAACTCTCCTAGGGGTGGTACCGCCTAGGACACAGAGATAGAGAAAGGTCTATCAACCAGAAGGTTTTGCTTGCATATTATTTTACTCAACTTCATTTTTAAACCGTAAAACAAAAGTGTTTGGTTTGAATACGTAATGCATACCCACATTTCCTCCCCATTAGTAGTGGTTTTGATGTTATCTCTATTGTAATTGTGTCATCATCCTCTGGATTTACTGTGAGCTCCCACCCAAAATTGTAGATCTCCATGCAAAAGGGGGACACTCACAGAATAAATGTAGATCCAGGAAAACAACATGTAAATTGATCTCTTTGGAGAATCAAAAGGGGGAACAAAGTTTTCCCAAACAAAAAGGTGATCTTTTAGTAAAGATCAAAAGGGGGAATTGTGGAAATGATAAATGTTTGAATTAAATAGATGTGTTTTAAATGGATCGGGTAAGTATAAGGTCACACAGAGTATATTGCTTTTGAGTGTTGTGTAACTATATAAGTGTTTTGCAGGATTGCAGTTCAAGGCCTACACACAGAGAGAGAGACGAGCAGATAAGCAGAGAATAGGAGACTCCCCTTGGTTAGAACTGAAAGCAGACACAGAACATCTACTATTGTGGATTATATATCTGAAGTGCTAATAATCATTTGAGATATTAAAACGTGTGATTATGTTGAACTATTTTTAAGAATGTTGTATAACCAGCAGAGTGTTTTTGCAGAAGTTGCAGTTGTGTCTGAGTGCAAACTGTGGATTATGCAGTGGTATGATTTAATCTTATACTTTTATACATGTTATTACTACATGTGTACGCCAAAAGATGTGTGATGTTTGACAGCTATATACAACCAGTAATCATTAGAATTGTGCCTCAGGACGCTATGAAAGTATAACTAACGTGCTTGCAAAAGAGTTACAGAAAAGCAGGGCTTGTGGTCTGAACATACTGTGCAGGTGGGGATGGCACCCAGCTACCGAGAGCGAGGTCAGGATGCTCCAAGACAGTCATAGGGAGGGGTTAGAGTGAGAACAGACAGAAGACTCAGGACCTGTTATCAAACTTTGCTATCATGCTAGAGTAAATCAGTTTAATGCACTCTGCCTGTGCACAAAAAGGCATAGCAACAGCTGACAAAAGATGATTGGTCACAACAAATGTACTTTCCTCTCTGTGTGAATGAAAAAAACAAGCCTAAACTGTAAACGGGCAGAACTCAGCTGGGTGTGATGGTGAACAGACCGGCGAGTCTGTCAAAGCTGTGTTCTCCCTCTTGCAACAGGTGAAACTGGAGTACTTGTCTTTGTCTTCTTTAAACTCAATATCTCTCTGCTCTACATCAGGTCTACAGAATTCGGGTTGGTTTGAATCACCACAACAGGGTATGCCGCCTCCGAGCTGATATGCTTGCATCTTTCGAAGGATTTAGGGTCCATTTACCCCAGAGATCCACGTGTGGGTTTTAGGTTTTTTTTTTTTACTTACTTTTCTTTCTCTCAGGAACCCAGTAAAGGTAGTTGTATTAGTTTTTTTACAGGGGCATGGTCATGGCTTCATACTGTTTTGGAGTCTGTATTGTGTTAGAATTCACTTATGGAACAGCTTTTACCCCATTGGGATAATGGCTAAACTGATGATCAGAAGACAGTAAGTCCACATAATCCACAGTAATAATCTGCAGTAATTGGGTATGCTGATGGGGGCTGATATAAAATTTTGCTCTTTGAATGTGCGAGGAGTTCACCATCCAGTTAAAAGGAAGAAAATTCTAACATCTCTGAAAAGGGAAGGGGTTAAAATAGCTTTTCTACAGGAAACCACCCCAAAGACGCGGAACATGTCAAACTAAAGCGTGAATGGGTGGTCAGTTCTTCTTTTCGTCCTTTGCCTCCATAGTCGAGGGTATACATTTTAATCATAAATCACTACCATTTAAGCTGAAAAGTGTATCCAAGACGCTGGAGGGTGTTACATTATTGTTAAAGGTATATATTTGGTAAGAGCATCACTCTGATGAATAGTACTATCCCCCAAACTACCCGACAGAGCTAATAACAAAGGCTGTTACAGAGTTTGCTGAGGTAAAAATGTGAACAGGCAATAAGGGGGAACTTTAACTGCCTCTTGGACCCGTAGTTGGATAAATCATCCTTAGAGAAACAGCCCCTTACCAAAGAGCCAGTGCAGTACTGGAATTATGTGAGGAGATGGGATACTTAGATGTTTGGAGGACCACGCACCAGGAGAGAAGGATTTTACCTTTTACTCAATTGTCCAAAAGCAGTTCAAGAATAGATAATTTCTTTTTATTCCTAACTAATCTGAGTCTGGTAACCTCTTGCTCTATCGGAAATACTAATTTCAGACCATAGCCCCAAATCCTCAGCTTCGAAGCCTCGAAGGAAGTATTCCTTCCACTAAGATGTGGAATTTGATTCTTCATTACTTAGTGACCAAATTTAATTTCTTATTTTACCTCTGAACTGGAAATATTTAAAAATTAACAACGCGGTTTCCGATGTCTCTCCCTCTACCCTTTGGGAGACAAGCAAAGCGTACTTTAGTAAAGCGCTTCAGTGCCAGAGGGGATTAGGAACTAAGTTGACAGAGGCGGAAAGGACATATGAAAGACCCTCAGATGTCAATTTTGAGATAATGGTGGCACGTCAAAGCCTCTTAATACCTTGCTCACACATAAAGCTTAACAGACTGGCAAGACAGAGGCTATATGAATTCGGAAATAAACCTAATAATACGGGCTAGGCTGGTCAATAGGAAATCTGACTCACACTGTATCTACGCCGTTAAGATGGTGGAGGTAAAAGAAGGACAGATTTAGATAACATTAACAAAGTATTTGAGGCATACTAAATCAATTATATGAGAGCAACCAGCCTGTGCCAGATCAGAAGTTCTCTGAATTATGTCTGTCCAATTTTGGCCCGTCCTGAGTTCACAGATTTGCAGAGAGAAACACTTAATGGACCGTTGAAAAATAGATCTCTTCCAAGGTCATTAACATGGGCTAATATTAGCCTATATGTGAAGAAAGGAAAGGGACGACGAATGTGCGTCTTATAGGCCTATAAGTTTGGTAAATACAGATCTTAAGTTGTTGTCTAAGACCCTTGCTCTGCGTCTGGAAACAGTCTTGCCTTGTATTAATACAATGATAAAAACAGTATTATAACTGGCAGGATTCATGTAGTAATATGAGGAGGCTCTCAATGTTATCCAGCTGTCCCAATCTAAGAAACTTGAACTGTATAGTTGTTAGTCTGGACGTAGAGAAGGCTTTTGATCGGTCGAATGGCCAATCTTGTTCTACTTTGGAAACACTGGCCTAGGTGAAGCATTCCTTACTGGGTGAAATTATTATATGACAACCCCATGTTGTCAGCTGTATTAACCAATGGCAAGAGATCGGCAAGATGTCCCCATTACTATTCGCAATTGCTATTGAGCCCCTGGCAGAGGCTATCAGGCGAGCCCCCTCTATTTCAGGTATTTCAGTTGGTGAAAAGACTCACAAAATCTTTGTATGCTGACGATGTTCTCTTGTTCTTACAAAGCCAGAAGTTTCAATACCAGCAGTGCTAGACTTGAGTGGTTGCTTCAGTCAATTTTCAGGTTACAAAATTAATTTTTCAAAACAGAAGCCTTCCTTTAGGTGGTCTCTGCCGCACAAATATATCACCCCCTCTATCTGTGCCCATTCAGATGGACACCACAGGGCTTTACATAGCTAGGTATTGCAGTAACCCATTCCTTCACATTATACGCGGCCAATTGTTACACCTTTACTTAAACGTATATATGAGGACCTTGAAAGGTGGACTTCCTTATCACTATCCATGTTAGGCAGATTTCATTACTTAAAATGAATATTTTGCCTAAAATCGTGTATATATTTCAGATGCTCCCAGTCTCCCCCTAAAAAAGTGATTTAAGAAATGAACGGTACCAATTTAGCGCGAAAAAGACCCCGTATGAGCGTAAGCCAGACGTATGAAGCCTAAGAAAAAGGCAGCCTATCAGTTCCTGACTCAGGCTGTACAAGCTGGCCTCACAGTTGTGATACATTGCTGACTCGATCAAAAATGATAATGAATCTATATGGCTGGACCTAGAGTCCTCACAGGTGGCTATCCTTTATGGGCTGTCCTGTTTGCATCCGATCAAAAGAAGATTAAAAATCCTGTTGGGGACAACATGATTATAAACAACTATCAAAGCCTGGAAAGATATAAGGAAATTGGAAGGTCTCGAAGGACAGTTTACCTCCCTTTCATCAGTATGGGGTAAATAGTCCTGGCACCAAGATAGGGCTTTGAGCTAGGAGAAGTAAAGGCATCTTTACTATCGGGCACCTATTGAAAAAGAATACAATGCTATCATTCAGTCAAGTGTGTGAAAAGTACAACCTTTCACAAATGAGTTTTTAAGTTTCTCTCAGATACGAGTTTTTTAAACAGTCAAAAAAAGCGCAGGGATCCTGGTACCAACTCTCCCTCTTGGAAAAGATAATGTACTGCTGCAAGAAAAAAGGTATTCTAGTCTTGGATATCAGGCACTTATCAATACGACAAAGAAAACCTGCTTTCAAGAGCGGGGAGTTGGACTGATGATCTAAATATGAATGCTGACAAAGGAGGTGGATGGGGATGGGTTTGGGATTCAGCAAAACATCTCGGTCCTGTGAATTAGGACAAGAAAACCCAATTGCAGTAACTTCTTCAACCGTTTACAGATCAAGTCCCGAGTTTTAGACACAAACTAGATAACAGTAAAAGCAGAATTGTGCCACAAGTGTAATGGTCGAGTAGGGATTTCATCATTGAATTTATCTGGACATGTAGAATATGTGGCAAATACTAGGCAAGAATAGAACACGACTACATTTGAATTGTGGACATTTAAACCTAAAAAGACCCGGTGGGTCGACGGTTTGACTGGCCAGACACACAGCTGAAAAGTGGCACAATTCCAAAAGAACTTACTTCGCATTCTCAGCTTTTGTGGCAAGGAAAATATATTGCTGAGGGGATAGACTGTAAATCCCCCACAATAGCTGGGTGGCATAAGGATCATTTGATATGTTGCCCCATAACATACGGTCGAAGATAGGGTAACTCGGTTTTGCTATGGAATCTCGTCCCCATTGCTGACTTATGTGTACAAGACTAGCTTGCCATCGGTTTAAGCCTGGTGGACCATAAGTGAGAAAACACAGTATAGGACGTCAACACATAGTGGGCTTCCTGAGTTTACTGTGTAACTGATGTCAAATGTGTGTGCTGTGGTGGATTGTAACAAACTGGATGCTGTCCTTGGGGGGGATTTCCCCCACTCCTTCATTGTGAACCATGCCTGGTCTCTTGTTTAGGATGACTGGCCCCATCCCCCTTGTTATGTTGTTTTTGTCTAGCACAGCACGGTTGTGTCTTGTTTTTGTGACTGTCTAATAGTGGCTTGTTTTATGTTAAAAGTAATAAAAATATTTTTTCCAAAAAAAAAAATGTATGTTTGGTAACTGTGTGCCTTCACCTCAAGTGTCAAAAGGCAAATACACAAAGGATTAGCCACAAAGTTAGTGTGTGATGGTGTGTGTGTGTGGTGGGTGTGGTGGGGTGTGGTATCCTCATGAATGTAGCAGTCTCGGCAGAGCTTCCAGCTGCAGCAGTCAGTTCAGTTTTCTGTTCAGTCTGACTGAGGGAGGTTTTTGTCCAACGCTTTTCACTGTGTGAACACCATGTGACTGTTGATGGCAGATAACTCTGACAGTAGTAAACTGCTGCATCAGGGCATTTCAGCTGAACTCCACTGATGGTCAGAAGGTGGGAAGTCTCAGATTTGAAATCCACTGCTGTAAACATGGCGGAATCCCTGATGGTCGAGTGCCCTCGATAGTAATGAGCTGTTTAGGGTTGTCCCTCTCTGGTGGTAAAGCCTAAATGGGTTTCCATATATACATTTGACTGGTCTACATTGGTGAATGGGGACGGAGCCTTCCCACAGCAGAGCTCACTGCTCAGGCTGAGTTCACTATGGTGACCTGTCCTCTTGGACTCTGAGGATACAGACGCAAAAACATAAAGAGCGTCATGTTTGTGGCTTTTCAGAGGGACGGATTTCAGAGGAGAAGGAGTTGATTCGCGGACTTTACCTGTGAGGACGCAGCAAGAGGAGAGTTCCAGATGAGGACGGAGATCAAAGTCATGGGTTTTTATGAGGAAATGTTCTGTGGCTGTCTGTTTGTCATGGAAGGACAGCTGAGTCATCCAGTGTTCACTCTCAGGACTATAAACCTCCCGAGCCACTGGAACTGGTGCGTGCTGATGCAAAGTAAAAAGGGCTCAAAGTGGCTCTCCCTAGGGAAATGCTCGACGGACATTTTTATCTTTAGCACTGAAACCTGATGTGATTGGTTAACCATGTTTCTTACACTCAGTACGATGTTCATGTTGTAAGATGGTCACTATTAGAAGTCAAATAAAGCGATAAATCATGGGTTGTTGGACGGTGTGGCTCCTTTATTGACAATTATTGTAGTGAGTCGTCCAGCGCAGACACACTAAGCTTATAAAAACTCATCAAACGGTGAAACGAGGCAGTGCTGGATCAAATATCAAATCCAGATTCCTGTTTCCTGTAATTGACTATTTCTCCCATCTTCTCCTCAAATGTTTTTTCACAACAGATTTTAGTGATTATTCTGTTGATACATGAATATTCGATGATCAGGTAGGAAACGCCATGAAAATCATGACAATGGAGTCACAACCAAGAGATCCAAACTCGAGGTACTTCAGCCAGCAGGTCCGACCTCTCGTAGCTTAGGTTACCTCTGGCTCCAAAAGACAAAAGGCTGATGACGCTGAGGCCAGACTTGAGGCTTCAAGTGATGTATGCAAAAATAGAAGGATTCAGCGATAGGTTTACATTGGGCTTCAGATACGAAGGCTGGGCTGGATTTTCATATAAGGCATTGGTGACAAACCATTTTTTTTTAAATTAGTGGAAGAATGAACAGTAGGAAAGTGAAAGGTAGGGACTTGAGGATTTAAGAACAACGCTGATGCCAAAGTCAAGAAAGAATTATTTCTGCTAAAGGTAAGGCGTATTACCCGGATTAGCTGGACAAAACTGACCCTGTGATGGATTCATATTTGTGAAGTTAATCGTTCAACTGGTTGTTCAGTCGTGATCTGAAGTCTGTGGGGGGTCATGGTCACGCTACCCTTTTCAGAAACAAATCACAACTAAAAACAAAAGCTGAGTTGATTTCATTTAAAAAATATCAAAAGTCAAAAAACCAAGGGTACCACATGTGTTAATCGGAGCCGAACAAAAACTAAAGCACTGATTGAAAGTGTACGATGAAAAGTGGAGTTTTTTTTGGTTTAGATTAGAGTGACCATCACAGGTAGAGTAGTCAAGAGAAAAGGGGGATAATAAGGAAAGGCCGTGCAGAAGGTGGTAACTGAAGAGCTCCATGGGTCCCTCACCACCTTTTCCTGCCTGCTGGGAAAAATTGTAGGGGATAATAGTTTCAAATCAATAAATGTGGCCACAAACATGTGAGGGAAGTTTTATATCAACTACTGGCTTGGGTGCATTGGGTGACACTTAGAAGCACTAGTGGCAATCG
>NC_040024.1:5698595-5698907 GCF_000972845.2 Larimichthys crocea | reverse complement strand
AGACAGATCATATCCAATAAGTACATTAGTACAGAAGAGTAAATAACTGTGATTATAAACCATATACTAATGAGTATTTGTCAGAAATGTGATTTATAAATGATGAATTCAGTATGTATTAATCCATAAGTGCTGTGCTTATCAATGAGTAAAACATTTGTAACTGTGTTTATAAACTACATACTAATGAGTATTCATGTGTTATACATGATGAATTCAGTGTATACTGATGCTTAACTAATGATTAATAGTGTGTAGTCATTATAAAGTGTTACCAAGTTATTTGGTGAAGGTCGATGGGGGAAAAACAGT
>NC_040024.1:5694427-5698495 GCF_000972845.2 Larimichthys crocea | reverse complement strand
AGTCAGTATACTGTAAAAAAAAAAAAAAAGTCATAGTATGATATGACAAAAAAAGCCATAGTATAGTATGGGAAAAAAGTCATAGTATAGTATGGCAAAAAAAGTCATAGTATGGTATGAAAAAAGTCATAGTATAGTATGGCAAAAAAAAGTCATAGTATAATGTGGCAAAAAAAGGTCAGTATACTATATAAAACAGACATCGTATAATATGACAAAAAAGTCAGTATACTGTAAAAAAAAAGTCATAGTATGATATGACAAAAAAGTCAGAGTATAGTATGGCAAAAAAGTCATCGTATAGTATGGCAAAAAAGGTCAGTATATAAAAAAGTCATAGTATAATATGACAAAAAAGTCAGTATACTGTAAAAAAAAAAAGGCAGTATAGTGTGGCAAAAAAGTCATAGCACACTACGGCAAAAAAAGTCACAGTATGGTATGGCAAAAAGTCATGGTATAGTATGGCACTCAACCAATCTGCGCTATCGGCCCACACAGGCGGAGGTGTTTTTTCATACTATACTATGACTTTTTTGTCATCCCATACTATGACTTTTTTTTTTTTTACAGTATACTGACTTTTGTCATATTATACTATAACTTTTTTATATAGTATACTGGCCTTCTTTGCCATACTATACTATGACTTTTTTGTCATACCATACTATGACTTTTTTGCCATGACATACTCTGACTTTTTTGTCATATCATACTATGACTTTTTTTCTTACAGTATACCGACTTTTTTGTCATACTATACTATGACTTTTTGCCATAACATGCTCTGACTTTTTTGTCATACCATACTATGAATTTTTTTTACAGTATACTGACTTTTTTGTCATATTATACTATGACTTTTTTATATAGTATACTGACCTTCTTTGCCATACTATGCTATGACTTTTTTGCCATACTATATTCTGACTTTTTTGTCATATCATACTCTGACTTTTTTGTCATACCATACTATGACTTTTTTTTTTACAGTATACTGACTTTTTTGTCATATTATACTATGTCTTTTTTATATAGTATACTGACCTTTTTTGCCATAATATACTATGACTTTGTCATACCATACTATGACTTTTTTTTGCCATACTATACTATGACTTTTTTGCCATACCACACGGTGACTTTTTTTGCCAAACTGTACTAGGACTTTTTTTTTTTTTTTACAGTATACTGACTTTTTGATCATATTATACTATGTCTTTTTTATATAGTATACCGACTTTTTTGTCATGTTATACTATGACTTTTTTGCCATAACATGCTCTGACTTTTTTGCCATACCATGCTATGACTTTTTTTTTACAGTATACTGACTTTTTTGTCATATTATACTATGACTTTTTTATATAGTATACTGGCCTTCTTTGCCATACTATATTATGACTTTTTTTTGCCATACTATATTCTGACTTTTTTGTCATATCATACTCTGACTTTTTTGTTATACCATACTATGACTTTTTTTAACAGTATACTGACTTTTTTGTCATACCATACTATGACTTTTTTTGCCATACTATACTATGACTTTTTTGCCATACCACATGGTGACTTTTTTTGCCAAACTGTACTAGGACTTTTTTTGCAGTATACTGACATTTTTGTCATATTATACTATGTCTTTTTTATATAGTATACTGACCTTTTTTGCCATACTATACTATGACTTTTTTGTCATACCATACTATGACTTTTTTTGCCAAACTATACTATGACTTTGTCATACCATACTATGACTTTTTTTGCCATACTATACTATGACTTTTTTGCCATACCACACGGTGACTTTTTTTGCCAAACTGTACTAGGACTTTTTTTTTTACAGTATACTGACATTTTTGTCATATTATACTATGCCTTTTTTATATAGTATACTGACTGTTTTGCCATATTATACTATGACTTTTTTTGCCATACTATACTATGGCTTTTTTTTACAGTATACTGACTTTCTTATATAGTATACTGACTGTTTTGCCATATTATACGATGACTTTTTTGCCATACTATACCATGACCTTTTTTGCCATACTATACTATGACTTTTTTTGCCATACTATACTGTGACTTTTTTGCCATACTATACTGTGACTTTTTTGTCATACCATACTGTGACTTTTTCCCCATACTATACTATGACTTTTTAAAAACAGTATACTGACTTTTTTGTCATATTATACTATGACTTTTTTATATAGTATACTGACCTTTTTTGCCATACTATACTATGACTTTTTTGTCATACCATACTATGACTTTTTTTGCCATACTATACATGACCTTTTTTGCCATACTATGCTATGACTTTTTTGCCATACTATACTATGACTTTTTTGCCATACTATACTATGACTTTTTTGCCATACTATACTATGACTTTTTTTGTCATACCATACTATGACTTTTTTGCCATACCATACTATGACTTTTTTTGCCATACTATACCATGACTTTTTGCCATACTATACTATGACTTGTTTTTTTTACAGTATACTGACTTTTTGTCATATTATACTATGACTTTCTTATATAGTATGCTGACTTTTTTGGCAGCTGATATTCAAAGAAAAAAAAAAGTTTCTGGAACTGATTTTTTTTGCGTCTGCTTCAATTTCTTCAGGAACCAGTAACATGTGAACAGCCTCAGAGTTCATCGATGGTTTCTTGCCTCTTTGCAGGCGTTTAGACAACATTTTCTGTTCAGGGATCAATGACAGTTTATCTCTCCACCCATCACAGCAATTACAGCACGAGTCGACAAGCAGATTTTTTTTTGTGTCTGCTTCAATTTTTTCACAGTTTTCAGGGTCTGACTTTCAGTGTGTCGGTGGCAGCTGCCGCAGACAGTGGCAGTTGCCGCAGCAGGTCAGTGGCAGCTGCCGCAGACACCAGCGGCAGGTACCGGCAGCTGCCGCAGACACCAGCGGCAGGTCAGTGGCAGCTGCCACAGACACCGGCAGCTGATATTTAAAGAGAAAAAAAACGTTTTTGGAAATCAGATCTTTTTTTGCGTCTGCTTCAATTTCTTCACAATTTTCAGGGTCTGACTTTCATTTCTATAATCCTGCAGGACAGTTAGAATTAATAACATGTGAACAGCCTCAGAGTTTATTGATGGTTTCTTGCCTCTTTGCCGGTCAATGGCAGCTGCCGCAGACACCAGTGGCAGGTCAGTGGCAGCTCAGGCTGCCACCAGAAATGCCACTACTAGCTGCCGCTGCCACAAATTGAGCCAGCCCTCTCTCTTGTTTTGAAGGTTGATTGTTTTTCGCGTTTATTGTGTAGGTTATAGATATTTCTGTCTGTTTAATTTCTGTCTGTTTTTTGTTTTTTTGTTGCCTTTTCTACTTTTTTCTAATTCTGTAGTGTATGCTACACTTTCCTCTGCTGCTATAACAAGTACATTTCCCTGTGGTGGGATGAATAAAGTAAATCTAATCTAATCTATTTTCTTCCATTTACCCTCCATTTATTTATAGCTCATTTATGACTGTCATGCTCAACGTGTGGGGATTAAATAATAGTGATAACCAGCTGTTTTTTTTAAAATAAAGAAATCTAAATTTATCACCCTCTCCCCGTCGGAACAAAGATTTTTTTTTTCTCCCTCGGAACCAACGTGTGTGTCTCTTGTTTCCACCGCCTGCACACGCGCTGCCAGGCAGCAGTTGCTTAGTAACCTCTGCAAGGGGCGGCTGGATGCTAACCCGGTGCACAACAACAACAACAACAACAACAACAACAACAAACTGCAAGAAACGAGCATGGACGAGGGCACCGAGCTGTCCCTGAGCATCGCTCACATCGTGCAGCGGCTGAAGGGAAGTCACCTGCACTCCCAGATAGAGAGGCAAGCCAAAGTGAGTTAGCATGAGGCTAAATGTGAATTAATGTAAAAACACAGCACAGAAGCTCGAGTTATTATAAAAACATAAACGTGTTATCCTCTGTTTAATGTTGTTCAGGAGTGTTTACATCAGCCGGACATTAAATTAGAGTCACTTAAAGAGGACGTGCGCAGTTTTCTCAAAACATCAGGTGAGCTAC